>NC_059366.1:45155000-45170000 GCF_019703515.2 Myxocyprinus asiaticus | reverse complement strand
ATAGATAGATAGATAGATAGATAGATAGATAGATAGATAGATAGATAGATAGATAGATAGATAGATAGATAGATAGAAAGCAAATTTCACTTAAGGTGTGCCTTTATCCACGTTGTTCCCTACCCTTAAAAATATTTACCATTATCCAGGATAGTTTCTTAGATAACATTTACAGTATTTGCAGTAACTTTCACCTTTTTTACTTTATATTGAAACTATACATTTAGCAATGAAACACGCTGAAACCAGAATTCAACTTGTTAAAGGCTACCCAAAGACATGATCGGGTCGTTCAAAAAAAAAAAAAAAAAAAAAGCTTGCATACTAAAAAAACGTTTTCGAAAAATAAATGTTATATTACATTCCAAAAAGGGCCGAAATGAGTGCGGTGCTCATTTTGTCATTCAATCTTTACAAATAAGTGACGTCATGTGACTGCGTAACTCAAGTTCACTGTAGTGACGTCTCGAAATCTATAGTTCCGTATGTGCCACGGTTCAAATAAGAAAGCGAAGGAAACGAAACAGATACTGAAAGGTGAAGAAGACGATAGAAATACTCGCGAACAAGCTCTTGAAACTTTGGTCTCTCGACAGACCAGAGACGGCGCAGCGGATCTAGTTTAGTCTAGTTTACATGCTTGAACTGCATTTAAGTCATTTAAATCATAATGTCTGTTAGTGCCAAAAATGAAATGGAGAGAATATGTGATTTCTTGAGGCAAAACGGTGAAAGCAACGCTTTGAAAATCGCTAAAGAACTCAAACTGGACAAATCCACGGTAAACAAACATTTATACAGCTTGCTGGAGTCGAAACAGTTGAACAGATCTGCCAGAAATCCTCCTGTCTGGTCTTTAAAAGAGGAGACGATTACTGAGATTAAACCAGCACTGAAATCTGAAGCTTCATGTGAAGATAAAACTGTGATTGAGCTGTTGAGATCTAGAGGAACAGACGGGTTGGCAGCTTCTCAGATCGCAAAAGAACTGAAACTACCACGAAAAACTGTAAACAAACAGCTGTACAGTAGGCTCGAGAAGGGTGAAGTACACAAATCTGAGGACAATCTGTGGACTTGGTGTAATGAGAATAGAAATGGGAATCTGCAGAAAGAGATGTATGTTTTTTATTTATTTTTTATTATTAAACCCAAATGAGTGAGTCCAGCTTAAGCTGGTAGCTGTTTTGGGACATGGTTGCTGGTTCAAGCTGGTCTTTAGCTGGTCCAAGCTTGGAGACTAGCTTAGACCAGCTACCAGCTTGTCATACCTGCTCAAGGTGGTCAAGCTGGTTTTTGGAAAATGGTAGCTGGTTGACCAGCTCATGACCACCTTGAGCAGGTATAACAAGCTGCTAGCTGGTCTAAGATGGTCTACTGGTCTACTGACCATCTAAAGACCAGCTTGAACCAAATACCATGTTCCAAAAACCAGCTTGAACACCTTGAGCTGGTATGACAAGCTGGTAGCTTGTCTAAGCAGGTCTCCCAACTTGGACCAGCTACTGACCATCTAAAGACCAGCTTGAACCAGTTACAATGTTCCAAAAACCAGCTTGAACACCTTGAGCTGGTATGACAAGCTGGTAGCTTGTCTAAGCTGGTCTCCCAGCTTGAAACAGCTACCATGTTCCAAAAACCAGCTTGACCACCTTGAGCAGGTATGACAAGCTGGTAGCTGGTCTAAGCTGGTCTCCCAGCTTGGACCAGCTACTGACTATCTAAAGACCAGATTGGACCAGCTTGAACCAGCTACCATGTTCCAAAACACAACTACCAGCTTAAGCTGGATTTTTCAGCAGGGATAATATGTCATTGACTTTAAAGTGGCAATGTTTTGGGTAATGAATTGGAAATCGGGTTTACTTGATTGTTTTGTGTTCTTGTTTCCCAGTAAACACGGGTTCCCCTCGTGTGCACAAGATTTTAGACCGGCCTCATATTCAGGGTAAGCATACTGTTTTATAAAATTTTGTCTTCAGGCTTAACTTTCCTATACTATTTTAGCTGACAATCACTTTCAAATGTAACTTTTTTTGAAAAAGTTAAATTAAGATTTATATCTATTTGCAAGAGAAGTGCATAAACCCTTAAATCATGGATGTTTCACCAAACATTATTAACATACAGTGCCATGAAAAGTATTTGCCCATCCTGATTTCTTCTGTTTTTGTGTATTTATCATACTAAATTGTTTCAAAAATTCAAACAAAATCTAACATAAAACAAGTTCTTTAGTGACCCGGCACGTATATCTATCACAAATGGATCTACAAAATGCCCAGATAGTTTCAAATTTTCAAAGCATTTTCATACAATTAGAAAATAATAGAAAAAAATATATTCTGATATATTTTTATGTTTTATTTTTTGTATATCAAAGAGATGATGCAACTAATCTAGAACAGGATTTATTACTTCCACACTGAAATTTCATGAGACACAACTGACTGTCAAACACATATTGAGCTACACATGACACATAAGATACACATATGTATTTTCTCAGGCACTTTTTGAGTCAAAAGAAACCCACAACTTACATTATTTTAGTAATACACCCCAATGACAATAGCCAAATCATCCTGTTCATGTGTTAAACTTGCTATAGTTTAATCATCCTGTTCATGTGTTAAACTTGCCATAGTTTAATCATCCTGTTCATGTGTTAAACTTGCTATAGTTTACTTAACTTACATAATTTCAGTAATACACCCCAATTACAATAGCCAAATCATCCTGTTCATGTGTTAAACTTGCTATAGTTTACTTAACTTACATAATTTCAGTAATACACCCCAATTACAATAGCCAAATCATCCTGTTCATGTGTTAAACTTGCTATAGTTTAATCATCCTGTTCATGTGTTAAACTTGCTATAGTTTAATCATCCTGTTCATGTTAAACTTGCTGTAGTTTACTTAACTTACATAATTTCAGTAATACACCCAAATGACAATAGCCAAATCATCCTGTTCATGTGTTAAACTTGCTATAGTTTAATCATCCTGTTCATGTGTTAAACTTGCTATAGTTTACCTAACTTACATAATTTCAGTAATACACCCAAATGACAATAGCCAAATCATCCTGTTCATGTGTTAAACTTGTTATAGTTTAATCATCCTGTTCATGTGTTAAACTTGCTATAGTTTAATCATCCTGTTCATGTGTTAAACTTGCTATAGTTTACTTAACTTACATAATTTCAGTAATACACCCCAATGACAATAGCCAAATCATACTGTTCATTTGTTAAACTTGCTATAGTTTAATCATCCTGTTCATGTGTTAAACTTGTTATAGTTTAATCATCCTGTTCATGTGTTAAACTTGCTATAGTTTAATCATCCTGTTCATGTGTTAAACTTGCTATAGTTTAATCATCCTGTTCATGTGTTAAACTTGCTATAGCTTAATCATCCTGTTCATGTGTTAAACTTGCTATAGTTTTATCATCCTGTTCATGTGTTAAACTTGCTATAGTTTAATCATCCTGTTCATGTGTTAAACTTGCTATAGTTTACTTAACTTACATAATTTCAGTAATACACCCAAATGACAATAGCCAAATCATACTGTTCATGTGTTAAACTTGCTATAGTTAACTTACATAATTTCAGTAATACACCCAAATGACAATAGCCAAATCATACTGTTCATTTGTTAAACTTGCTATAGTTTACTTCCACATTGCTTCTTCGTCAAATAGCAATGTCAAATGTAAATCAAGTCCATCACTGAAACATCAGCGCCACCTTGAGTAAGAAATACAAATAGCCTGTATAATATATACAGTATGTGTACATGCATATTGAATACTGATAATTCACCATTATCATCATTTGTATTTGTCTTATAATAAACTAAGAAATATATCTCATGTGATAGTAAACTTATATAGATATGAAATAATCACAAAAATATGATTTATGGTAGCACACTATTACACTATTCAGAAGAGTAAGATTGAGGCATACTAAAGACATGTGAGCATAACCCCAAAAGATGGATAAGGGTATAGGGGGTGGGGTGAGGTCCCGGATCACTAAAAACCTGAGGTATACATTCAAGGGTTATAATGAATAGTTTACACCTTTATGACTATTGTCTGTTGAAGAATGTTCATGCTGATATTTGCCATACAATGAAAGTGAATGGAGACTAGTACTGGGAAAAAGGACAAAAAAGCAACATAAGTAGTCCATTCGTCTCATGCTCTATATTAGCTACAAGTCTACTAAAGCCATATGATAGCATTGTGAGGGACAGTCTGAAATTGTATGGAAAAGAGCAACTTGGACATTCTTATATACTGTATAGCAGCTTATATATATAGAAAGTCATGAAGTTTAGTAAATAATCCCTCACATGTTTTGAATATAGGAACGATACATAATGCATTTTTGTTGTATGTATATTGTTGTTTGACATATTTATGTATCTGTAGGTTATCTCAAAATTTTGACGAGATCACAAAGCTTGATCAAGGAGGCTATGGCCATGTTTACAGAGTGAAGCATAAATATGATGGCAACATCTATGCTGTGAAGATAGTCAACTTAACTGGGTAAGTTTATAGGTAGCTGACATGAAATTTCAAGCAGTTTAAGCAGCGTCCTGCTGTATCACATTCTATAATTCATGCAAACAATTTTTACAATTCTTCTATAATTTTGAAACATGTAGATGTGTCACCTACATGACTACACGATTTGCTTATAACAGAAGGACTAACTGAACTGCAAAAAAGGCAATTTTGAAAAATAAAGTTTGGGGAAGAACAAAAGCTAATTTTTACTTAATTTTTCTACTTCAAACAGGAAAGCTGATTCTGAGGTGAAGGTATTGGCTCGACTAGATCATCCAAACATTGTACGTTATCATACATGCTGGACAAGTTCTGACAACTGGACATCAAACAAGGACATGTCTAAGTAAGCAAGCTTCCAACGATTCTGATAGAACCATTCAGTAATTCTCAATAGTGACGTTTGTGTGTCTTATTTTCAGGGCATCATCTTCCTCAGTTGAAGTGACCTTTGAGAGATCCAGTAGTGGACAGAGTGATGTCACATCAGATATGGAGAGTCTGGATCTGACAGTGGAGTGTGTTCAGTAGTCTTCTTCTGTGACCGTTGTTCAGTCTGCTCCTATATAATGTGTCTTTTAAAAGAGGTTTAAGAGAATCATTTATCATGTTTTGCCATTCAGTTTGTGTTATACCATGGTCTATCAGAATACTCTATTCTGATTGGCTGAAATGCATGCATTAAAATCGTTTAATGAACAGGTAGTTCCAGTCTGCGCCTACTCTGCTCTCCTCCGTAATGAGACATTGCGAAAGTTTTATGCCTCTGTTCAAATGACCTCTGGACACGAATATAGTGTAGCTAGTCTGAGACCCAGAGCCAGGATTAACCATCACATCAAAAAACACAACAGAATAAGTCATGCAATGCCATCTTTAAATCAGCTGTGTAGTGTTACAGGAAAAAAACGGAGAAGACATCAGTGTGCATCAGCCGTATTACTGAGTCCGACTTGGAGTTAATTAGAAATGCGTCTGCACTTTCCGCTAACACACACATAAGGCTTGTAAGGAAAGTAAAGGCTTGTTACAAAAATCATAAGGATCCCACCGCGTTGGATAAGGAAAATCGCTCGAGAGGTCGCCACTCGATCACACAGCACTTACTGAAGTGCTGAATGCAGACCAGTGCAGCCTTTCGCTGTTTAGTAATTACGCAAGGCCATATTGCGACTTCAGTCTTGATTTAATCAATAGTGCAGATTTAATGTATACCATAACGATGTCTCAGACGTCAAAGTCAGGTGGTTTCAATGCGTTTCCGTCATGATGTAAGTACCTCTTTTACAACTGTCATGTCCGTAACGCCGTATTTACTCATTAATATGAACACGATAAAGAATAAAAAGTTTAATATTGCACGTTCTTAGGAGTGCCAACCCTTCTTCATTGTGTAGTTATTATATTTTTTACAGAGTGTGTAGTCTCCAAAAAAATCATTGTTCATTTTTCCAGTTAATCGCACAGCTTTTTATTAATTAATTCAAAATAAATGTAACATTATTGCTCTACTTTATCTCTTTATGTCTGATTTAGAATGGGTAGAACTTTACACAGCTGAACTAATGACCTGTAGATAAAGTTAACTGTTATTTTCATTCTTCCAGTCAAAATTTGAGCTGCACAAATCAATGTTAGCTTTAACTTTTGAATGCAAGTCACCATGGTATAACTGGGATAAGCCATGGATTATCCCGTACTCGGACGCTGTGATGGACCTTTGAGGGTAAACCATTCTGCCCAACAAAGGCAAAACACAGCAACTACACTGAAACTGAGAAACATAGCTTTAAAGTTACTTGGTTTAATGTGATTTTTATGTGGTTACTACAATTTTCATTCTCTGTTTTCTCTGACTCTGAGCATAGCTGAGCTACAATATCTCAGTTTTAAAAATGTGTAGTTACTGCATTTAGTTGTTGCACAGCACTGTTAATGGATATGTTTTACTGTTCTCAGATCAACATTCACTACTGAATCATCAAGAAGCCACAGTACACACAGTTCGGACCCTTTAAATCAGTAAGTATTAATCTTTGGCATGTACAGTTTGTGCTACAGTCTTTGAATGATACCTCAAATCATGTGGCTTGTTGAGGAGAGGTGTGCTATTTGCTTTTCTAAGCGGCCTGACTTGTGATTTTCACCTGGCGGATGATCAAATCTGATAGACCTACATAAAAGGAGAGACCTGAGGCCCGTTAATTTCTAAGGGTCAGAGAGAGGGTAGAAAATGGTCTTGAAAAACTAAATTATGATTACATATTAAGCAAACTTCAGGGAAAAATAAAATGATATTGTAACGGGTAAGGATGGGCAAGGAGGTGGCGGGAACCGACTGAGCAGACAACAAAACTTTTAATGACATCAAAAGCCGTTTTTCTGCCGGTAGGACTTCCCCACTTCTCTGGAGCCCTGGGAGAGACGAGGGGAGGGAGAGGGGGAGAGAAGGAGAGAGAGAGGAGAGAAAAGACTCACCCGTAGGTCCCCGGACATGCCGTCACCTGGTCCTCAACCACTCCTCCGCCCTCTGGCGGACGGCAGCGAGTCCTCCGACCCCTGGAGGACAGAACGGCTCCTCCCCTTACTGGTGGATGGCAGCGGTTCTTCCGACTCCCGGTGGCCGGCAGCGACTCCTCCGTCCCCTGGTGGACGGCAGCGGTGAAGACTCCACGACAGCACATCCCTCCTCCTTCCCGGGTTTCTGCACCAGTGTAACAGGTTCAGGATGGGCAAGGAGGAGGCGGGAACCGGCTGAGCATTCAACTAAACTTTTAATGACAGAAATTAACTTACACACACACACACACACACACAGCAGCCGGGTGTGTCTCTCTCTCTCTCGAACTGGCACCTCCGGCTCGTCTTTATCCCCCTCCCGGCTGATTAGAACAATTCAGGGCCGGCCGTGTGTCCTCACGGCCCGGCCACACTCTCCTCCTTGCCACAGATATGTATGATATGAAAATACCTGTTCTGTCTCTGTTTAAACAGCAGAATGTATTTGTATATTCAAATGGAGTTCTGTGAGGGAGGTAAGCTGACTGAATGGATAAAGACGAGGAATCTTACGGAAAAACAGAGAACGCTGGAAATATTTTCTGAAATTGTTAGTGGAGTGGAATACATCCATTTGAACAATCTTATCCACAGAGACTTGAAGGTATTTTATTTTGGCTGCTGGGAAACCATTATGGGTTTTTTTTATTGAGCATTTTAATTGAAAGTTTCCCCATGTGTACTTTCATTTTAGCCTGATAATATATTGTTTGGCGCTGATGGCAAAGTGAAGATTGGAGACTTTGGGCTTGTAGCTGCTCTGATGAATCACAATGGTGAGGATATAGAGAGATCAAAAAGAAAAGGAACACCACAGTATATGAGTCCAGAACAGGTAATAATTTAATTCTCTGTAAGTATATTGTGACTGTTTTCATACAGGTTTCGCAAACACTCTCCCATCTGCCATAGGTCAAACAAAACAGACAGATCCTGCCCCAAACTCATGCCATTGCTTGAGCCAATGTTACTATGTCCGGCTGGTCAAGATGCTTAAACAAACATATCAATGTAATGAGAGCGCCACAGCGTCACAGTGGCCACGTTTACATGCAACCAAATAATCCGTTTAGAATCCGACTGATAGCTCAATCGGATTGAAAAGCCTTCATGTAGGCACAAAAATTATCAGATTGAGCTGGATCCGAATGCAATTTCCATCCGATTGAAGGGGGTGGTGTAGACCTAGTTTAAAAGAAAAGTATTAGCCATGTAAACATTTGAATCCGACTACTTTCTCAATCATATTCTAAAATACCTTGCGCTCATGCGCAGAGATGCAGTGCATATGTACGTTTATACATGATACTCTTTGCGGGAACCTCATTTACACAAAGCAATGACAAAAGGCATTATTAAGGGTATGCAGGCTCGCAATGAATATTCTGCAGGGCACATACTGTATGTTCTTTCATGACATCACAAAGCAAAAAAAGAACGTTGTGTCATTCTTAATAGGGACTTTAAGCAGCAGGTGCAGTTACTGTGTTCTGTCTTCCATTGCGTGTAAGCGACTTCAACTTCCTGATGTCGAAACCATAATTTCTAAAGCATTTCTTTTTTGCCATAGTGACAGTCGATCGTACGTGACAAATTAGGTAAGTAAATGTTAGAATATGTTTTACGGTTATAGGCTTTGAATAAAAAAACCTAAAAAATATCGATAGCCTATTAATAATAATATCTAGGTTTTAGACATAGGCTGTTTATATCGTACAAGAGTAAAACTCTTCTGCCAACAGTTATTTAACACTGCAAGCATCCCTTCTCTTGATGTTTTAAATAGCCTACCTTTTTTATGAAGGTAAATCAGTAGCAAAACTCGAGAACTTGCATATTTGGATTTGAGATCTAATTGTACTCGTAAGTTGAAACTTACACTTACAGCACCGACGTGAAAACGTAAAATAAAAATTTGAAGTTGAATGTTGCAATCTGCACTCGCAGACAATAATCTAAAGCGAGAGACCTGTAGCAAAACTCACTTGTGCACTTGTAAAATCCTGATGCGAGAGGGCAAGACCAGTGTTCGGTGGGGGAGGGGAGGGGTCAATGAAGTCGTTTTATTGGTTGATACCTAGCCAATGAATGCCACCGGTGTGGATCGTGTTAACTGGGGATGTGAATAATTTCACTTGCCTTTTCAGCAGATTCGTTCAAAGTGAATTGCCAAGGAGCAAATAAAAGATGTTTTGCACATTATAAAAAAATGCTGGTATCATCATTAACCCACTTTGTTTCACTGATGTCTGTTCTAATGAATTCGACACAGTTTAAAAGCAATTTTAATGGTTTCACAGGGTAACATGGTTATAGTTGTGCTCAAAGGTTTGCATACCCTGGCAGAAATTGTGAAATTTTGGCATTGATTTTGAAAATATGACTGATCGTGCAAAAAAAGTTTAAGGATAATGGTCATATGAAGCCATTTATTATCACATAGTTGTTTGACACCTTTTTAAATCATAAAGATAACAGAAATCACCCAAATGGCGCTGATCAAAAGTTTACATACCCTTGAATGTTTGGCTCTGGAAAAAGACAGTGTGGTTATTTCAAGGAGCACAATACGACGATACTTGAACAAAAATGAGCTGCAGAAAGAAGCCTTTACTGCACCAATGCCACAAAAAAGCCCGGTTACAATATGCCCGACAACACCTTGACACGCCTCACAGATTCTGGCACAATGTAATTTGGAGTGACGAGTCCAAAATAGAGCTTTATGGTCACAACCATAAGCGCTACGTCTGGAGAGGGGTCAACAAGGCCTATAGTGAAAAGAATTCCATCCCCACTGTGAAGCATGGTGGTGGCTCACTGATGTTTTGGGGGTGTGTGAGCTCTAAAGGCACAGGGAATCTTGTGAAAATTGATGGCAAGATGAATGCAACATGTTATCAGAAAATACTGGCAGACAATTTGCATTCTTCTGCATGAAAGCTGCGCATGGGACGCTCTTGGACTTTCCAGCACGACAATGACCCTAAGCACAAGGCCAAGTTGACCCTCCAGTGGTTACAGCAGAAAAAGGTGAAGGTTCT
The DNA here is from genome assembly GCF_019703515.2 of Myxocyprinus asiaticus. Taxonomy (NCBI): domain Eukaryota; kingdom Metazoa; phylum Chordata; class Actinopteri; order Cypriniformes; family Catostomidae; genus Myxocyprinus; species Myxocyprinus asiaticus. The sequence continues at coordinate 45,159,805 of NC_059366.1, read as the reverse complement.
GGAGTGGCCATCACAGTCTCCTGACCTTAATATCATCGAGCCACTCTGGGGAGATCTCAAACGTGCTGTTCATGCAAGACGACCAAAGACTTTGCATGACCTGGAGGCATTTTGCCAAGATGAATGGGCAGCTATACCACCTGCAAGAATTTGGGGCCTCATAGACAACTATTACAAAAGACTGCACACTGTCATTGATGCTAAAGGGGGCAATACACAGTATTAAGAACTAAGGGTATGCAGACTTTTGAACAGGGGTCATTTCATTTTTTTCTTTGTTGCCATGTTTTGTTTTATGATTGTGCCATTCTGTTATAACCTACAGTAGAATATGAATCCCATAAGAAATAAAAGAAATGTGTTTTGCCTGCTCACTCATGTTTTCTTTAAAAATGGTACATATATTACCAATTCTCCAAGGGTATGAAAACTTTTGAGCACAAATGTACCTGTATGTTAAAATGGGACATTGGTCTGAATGGGAACTGGCGATTACACTTGTCAGAGCAGTAAATCGCAAGTGGAATTATTTTATTTGCAACATTAAAGAGACCCTATTATGCTTTTTGGGATTTTACCTTTCCTTTAGTGTGTAATATAGCTCTTTGTGCATGTAAACGGTCTGCAAAGTTACAAAGCACAAAGTCCATGCAGAAGGGACTTATTCAATCCCACAGACAACACTGCTCAAGAACTACAAGGAACGGCTGGATTGTAGTCCAGCCATTTCTTCCGTAAAGTATCTACGTCACTATGTAACACATTTGCATAATGCCCGCCTAAGGGCTACTTTCGCCCAACCTCAAATAAACGTAGTTATAACAGAGTCCAGGATGATTTGGGTTAGTGTTGCCCCCATGTCGAAAAGATGCCGTTTTCTTCACTGCGAAAGCAAAACCTCTTTGTTTGGACTTCCAAAGGCAGGCGAATCGAATAACAACCACAACCAATGCCGGATTGTCAAGTCGGTTACTCCTGAAAAGTGGTGCAGTTCCCACTTTGTTGGGACAATCTGGCACTTCAGGATCACAACTAGTATGCTTGATTATTTGTGGATTTATCTGCTACCGAGAGTTCACATGCGGAGTTTTGTATTGTAGCTATGGTGTACACCCAGTGCACAGCTGTAGGCCTCTGCTAACCTGCTAGCTAATGTTATTGTGTTGAAATAGTTTTGCTAATCAGCTGCAGGCCCACTTTTACCTACAATTGTGTAGAATTATGCAGATTGTTTGTCGTTCTTACTATCATGAATAGTGATAAAGTGTTGAGATGGATTTATTTTTACAAACGGTCATTTTACGTCGGCAATCCACAGTAGTGCTCGGCTAACTTGCTATGTAATGTTATTGTTTTGGTAAGGGTCTACTATTCAGCTGTGGGCCGGCTTTTACCTAAAACTGTGTAACAAAATGGTTGATGATAAGAGTCTTATGTAATTACAAGCTGTAATGTTATGGCCGCTATCCACGGTAGGCCACGGCTAACTTGTTCACTAACCGGGAGTAAGCCTCTGTTCTCTGTTCATATCTCGGGAGAAAAAAGTTCGGCTGCACCCATTCTAGCAAAAGATGACTAACTTGGATGCTCTACGTGTCTTTTACTTGAAGCTTTGTTAGGTTCACAATAATCAACAGTGTAGTTGTAAGAAAGCTACTAAATTAAAACATACCACTGTGAAACGTCCAGCTCAAGTCGTGCTTGCGAAGGTGGTTTTGGTCGATCAGCTTGTTCTTCCAAATTTTCATTATCGGACTCGTGCTAGAGCTGGTACGGCAAAAACCGACGCCACTGTTGCCATAGTTACAATAATGTTTACAGCTGCTCAGGAAGACTCGGGAGCTGAAACTCTGTTATGGTAAGGGGCGTTATATTTCCGACACACGCTCTACGCGGTTGACCAATCACAACAGACTAGGCCAGCTGACCAATCAGAGCAGACTGGGCTTTTTGGAAAGGGGGGCTTTAAAGAGACAGGAGCTAAATCAGAGCGTTTCAGCCAGAGTATGAAAAGCGGGGGAAAGAAATGTACAGCATGAGAAAAATAATGTGTTTTTTGCACATTAAAGCATGTAAACCTATTCTAGTAGACCCCCAAAATAAAATTATGAACCTGTAAATTAATAATACGGGCTCTTTAAACCATCATAGGCTGAAGTGTCTCAGTAATTGGCCTATAAAATGATTGTTCTCTTTTCAGTGGTTCCGTTGGTCTAGTGGTAGCGTGTCTGCTAACCATGTACAGGTGCATCTCAATAAATTAGAATGTCGTGGAAAAGTTCATTTATTTCAGTAATTCAACTCAAATTGTGAAACTCGTGTATTAAATAAATTCAATGCACACAGACTGAAGTAGTTTAAGTCTTTTGTTCTTTTAATTGTGATGATTTTGGCTCACATTTAACAAAAACCCACCAATTCACTATCTCAAAAAATTAGAATATGGTGACATGCCAATCAGCTAATCAACTCAAAACACCTGCAAAGATTTCCTGAGCCTTCAAAATGGTCTCTCAGTTTGGTTCACTAGGCTACACAATCATGGGGAAGACTGCTGATCTGACAGTTGTCCAGAAGACAATCATTGACACCCTTCACAAGGAGGGTAAGCCACAAACATTCATTGCCAAAGAAGCTGGCTGTTCACGGAGTGCTGTATCCAAGCATGTTAACAGAAAGATGCACAACCAACCGAGAGAACCGCAGCCTTATGATTGTCAAGCAAAATCGATTCAAGAATTTGGGCGAACTTCACAAGGAATGGACTGAGGCTGGGGTCAAGGCATCAAGAGCCACCACACACAGTCATGTCAAGGAATTTGGCTACAGTTGTCGTATTCCTCTTGTCAAGCCACTCCTGAACCACAGACAACGTCAGAGGCGTCTTACCTGGGCTAAGGAGAAGAAGAACTGGACTGTTGCCCAGTGGTCCAAAGTCCTCTTTTCAGATGAGAGCAAGTTTTGTATTTCATTTGGAAACCAAGGTCCTAGAGTCTGGAGGAAGGGTGGAGAAGTTCATAGCCCAAGTTGCTTGAAGTCCAGTGTTAAGTTTCCACAGTCTGTGATGATTTGGGGTGCAATGTCATCTGCTGGTGTTGGTCCATTGTGTTTTTTGAAAACCAAAGTCACTGCACCCGTTTACCAAGAAATTTTGGAGCACTTCAGGCTTCCTTCTGCTGACCAGCTTTTTAAAGATGCTGATTTCATTTTCCAGCAGGATTTGGCACCTGCCCACACTGCCAAAAGCACCAAAAGTTGGTTAAATGACCATGGTGTTGGTGTGCTTGACTGGCCTGTAAACACACCAGACCTGAACCCCATAGAGAATCTATGGGGTATTGTCAAGAGGAAAATGAGAAACAAGAGACCAAAAAATGCAGATGAGCTGAAGGCCACTGTCAAAGAAACCTGGGCTTCCATACCACCTCAGCAGTGCCACAAACTGATCACCTCCATGCCACGCCGAATTGAGGCAGTAATTAAAGCAAAAGGAGCCCCTACCAAGTATTGAGTACATATACAGTAAATGAACATACTTTCCAGAAGGCCAACAATTCACTAAAAATGTTTTTTTTATTGGTCTTATGATGTATTCTAATTTTTTGAGATAGTGAATTGGTGGGTTTTTGTTAAATGTGAGCCAAAATCATCACAATTAAAAGAACAAAAGACTTAAACTACTTAAGTCTGTGTGCATTGAATTTATTTAATACACGAGTTTCACAATTTGAGTTGAATTACTGAAATAAATGAACTTTTCCATGACATTCTAATTTATTGAGATGCACCTGTATATCGACCTGGGTTAAATTCCCTGTGAACATCCGTACTTTTATTTACATTGTTATAACAGCATACAGTGCATGACAGTGTCATATGTTTATAACTACCCATGACACTGCCAAAAGATGATAATTCTGAACGTAATAATTCTGTTTGTTTGGCACAATCTTACGATTTTCAAACTTAAAAAAAGCCTCTTAACTATGTATGGAAAACTTAATTCAGATTTGTATTTTTTTTTTTCACAGTAATTGAAGCATGTGTGTTTTATCTGTTAAAAATACATCAAAATCTGCAGCAAAGCTAAGATTCCAGGGAATGAGGAAGTGGGAGATGGCGATTCCAACACAGGATAGTCTCTGTTATTCAATGCAAACACGTTGGCTTCAATGCGCAACAGAACAGCTCACACTCAAATAACTTTTTAATACAAATAATAATAACGGCAGTGGCCAACACACGTGAAGCTTGTCAGCTGGGCTCTCTCTCTCTGCTGCTGCTGTCGTCTCCTCTCCTTAAAAACCCCCGTCATTACTCACACAAGACAGGTGTTAAGTACAGGTGGACATCATTCACCACTCAAATGAATGAAAGTACAAAAGTTAATGTGTAATACAAGTTTGAGTCTGTACTTGTATTTATGTGAATGTCATTTTACACATTTGTGACTACTTGTCTGCAATTGTGAATTCAGAACACAAGCTTTGAATTATTGTCTGTGAGTGCAGATTGCAACATTCAACTTTAGCTTTTTATTTAACATTTTCACATCAGTGCTGTAAGGGTAAGTTTCAACTTAAGAGTACAAATATTTATGGTACAAGTTCTCAAATCCATATATGCAAGCTCTCGAGTTTTGCTACTGATTTACCTTCATACCTTTTCTTTCTTGAACGATTAAATGCTCCGTTCCACCGTGATTATTGCTTAGTGATTTTTGCGTAGCGACCCGTCCGCAGCTGTTGCTTAAAGTCCCAATTATTTGTTTCCATTCCACATCTGTAAACTCCTTTAAGGACATC